>NC_053024.1:422545332-422560572 GCF_003073215.2 Triticum urartu
TGTGATCGGTCCGCGGCCCGTGCCAAGCTCCAGTTCGGCGCCTCGCTCCATGGCGTCGCGGTCAAGGTCGGCGTGGATGCCGATCCTTTCCTGGGAAGCTCATTGCTGCTCATGTATGCCAGACATGGGCGTGTTGCTGCTGCGGAGCGCGCATTTGCGGACGTCCGGTGCAAAGACTTGACGTGCTGGAACGCGATGCTGGATGGCTATGTCTCCAATGGCTGTGGATATGGCGCGATGAGGGCAGCGGCTCTGATGCACCAATGTGGGCTACAAGCTGACATGTTCACCTACGTTTCAGCTCTCAAGGCATGTTCCATCACGGGGGAGTTGGATTTTGGACGACGGCTTCATGGATGTGTCATCCATAACATGTTTGAGTCCGATACCTCCGTGATGAATGCGCTTGTCGATATGTATTTGAGCTCCGGGCTGACGGACATTGCCATGGCTGCTTTTGGTAGGATCCGGCAAAAGGACACGATTTCTTGGAACACACTGATATCCCGTTTCGCGCATGATGAAGACGATAGAGCAGCTGCATGCTGCTTTGCTGATATGCCGCTATCGGGTTCTAAGCCTAATGAAGTCACTTTCTCTATCATGCTGAGGCTGAGTGGTGCTAAAGAGAACGCCTCACTTGGTCTTCAGGTATTCAGCCTTTCCTATCGTCATGGCTACTCCGACGATGTTCTTGTAGCAAATGCAGTTATCAACATGCTTTCGAGATGTGGATTACTCAACGGCGCACATGGCTTCTTCTGTAACCTCAAGTTCAGAAACATTGTGACTTGGAACGAGATGATTGCAGGTTATGGTCTGTACAGCTGTTCTGAAGATGCAATGAGGCTCTTCCGCGGCATGGTTTGTTTCGATGAAAGACCAGATGAGTTCACCTATTCAGCTGTTTTGTCTGCTTTCCGAGAATCTCATGAAGCAAGGAACCATGAGCAACTCCATGCAATTATTCTGAAACAAGGTGTTGCTTCATGGCAGTTTGTGTCAACTTCACTGATCAAGGCAAAGGCAGTGTTTGGATCAGTTCAGGATGCGCTGAAAGTCATTGAGGACACTGGTGAGATGGATTTTGTGTCATGGGGTGTCATCATCACTTCATTCCTCAAGCATGGCTTGAACAATGAGGTCCTTTTCCTTTTTGACTTGTTTAGAAGTGACCAAATGAACAAACCTGACGAGTTCATCCTAGCTACAGCCCTGAATGCCTGTGCGAACGCTGCATTGATCCGGCAGTCCAGATGTATCCATTCAATTGTTGTCAGGACGGGACACAGGAAGCACTTCTGCGTGGCGAGCGCTCTAGTCGATGCGTACGCAAAGTGCGGTGACATATCGGCTGCGGAGAGTGCATTTACCACTATTTCATCAGTAAGTGCCGATGCCATACTGTACAACACCATGCTGACAGCTTACGCCAACCATGGCCGGATCAACGAAGCCCTCAATCTCTACCAAGATATGACACAGGCTCAATTGATCCCCACCCCAGCTACTTTTGTTGCCATTGTATCAGCGTGCAGCCATTTTGGGCTAGTTGAAGAGGGGAAGGTTGTGTTCAATCTGATGATGTCTGAAGGTCAGGGTATGAATCCAACGAGGGCCAACTTTGCTACCCTGGTTGATCTTCTGGCGCGGAAAGGGCTCCTTCGCGAGGCGAAAGGCGTGATCGACGTAATGCCTTTCCAACCATGGCCTGCGGTTTGGAGGTCCCTGATGAACGGTTGTAGGGTCCACGGGAACAAAGAACTTGGCGTGCTTGCAGCAGAGCAGATCATGAGGATGGCCCCGAGCAGTGATGGCGCCTACGTATCGCTTTCGAATGTCTTTGCTGATGTTGGAGAGTGGCATTCTGCAGAAGAGGCTAGGACGGTGATGTCTGAGAATCAAGTCTGGAAGGTGCAAGGGTATAGCAGGATTGAGGTTTAGGGGTGTTGTGTATAGGCTAAGTTAGCACTAACAGCAGAATAGCTATGTCAGTTGCAGCAAGACCTGCTATTGTCTCCCACGCATCTGGCAAAATTTTGTTTATTATTTGGTTACATGGTTGAAGGGGAGCCTTAGCGCAGTGGTAAAGCTGCTGCCTTGTGACCATAAGATCACGGGTTCAAGTCCTAAAAACAGCCTCTTACAGAAATGTAGGGAAAGGCTGCGTACAATAGACCCAAAGTGGTCGGACCCTTTCCCAGACCCTGCGCATGCGGGAGCTACATGCACTGGGGCTGCCCTTTTTATTTGGTTACATGGTTACAAAAATTTAGAAACAAATACACCTGAAAATAAGTCAGGCATGCTACTATTTATTTTGGCCATTAACGCTCAAATTGAAGGCATAACATGTGCTGATAACAAACACCGACTATTAACTAATAATAGTTCACTAATAGTTCATTGATCAGATAAGCAACTTGAGATACATCATCCATGGATCCAAGATCATACCATCAGGCATGCAAATTTCCTAATAACTAATGGCCAACATGGACCACCAACCGACCTCGGTCGGTCCACGTACATCCATCTGTTATGCAATTATATTTCTAAAATGAGAAACCAGCTATTCAGGTTTTACTAGTTTGCAAAATCAAGATGTAAAATTGGAAGGCCATTGCATTTTGATTCAAACAGCAAATATTATTCCACGCTTGTAAAAGCAGATGAATTATCTGAGCACTTTTCTGGCATATCTTCGATGGACCTATTTGCCTCACGAGATGCATCTCCCAGAGTTTGGTCCTTGTTTTCAGAAACAAATTCACCGATCTCGACTCTGGGTTCCTTTGGCTGCAGCAGCGAAGCACTGCTGGGTGGCTCCTGGTTTACGGTCCTAGCTTCTTCATTATGTTGCGCTGATGCTGCATTCCTCGGTGACTCATTTATATTTGTAGTCTCTGCATTAGGTTGCGCTGTTATGGAGTCACTCAATGGCACAGGATTTGCAGCTGCTCCGGCCTCCTCATTGGGGAGAGGCATTGCAGCGTCAATTAGTAGCTCCTGCTTTACGCATCTAGCTTCATCATTAGGTTGCACCATTGCAGCATCTCTAGGTGGCTCTGCTCCTACTCTTCTATCTTCCACGTGAGGTTGGGGCATCGCAGTGCCGATGAGTGCTTCCTGCTTTACATTTCTAGCTTCCTCATTATGTAGCACCATTGGAGCGTTGCTGAGTGGCTCATGTTCTACTCTTCCACCTTCATCATCAGGTTGCAGCATTGCTGTGTCACTGAGTTGCTCCTGTTCCACTTTTGTAGCTTCGCCATCAGGTTGCAGCATTGCAGTGTGACCGGTCAGTTCATGTTCGGATGGCCAAGCGTCTTCATCAGGTTGCAGCATTGCAGTGTCACCGGTCGGTTCATGTTCGAATGGCCCAGCTTCATCAGGTTGCATCATTACAGTGTTGGTCAATGGATCTTCTGTTGTTACAGCTGGCTTCACAGGGACATCAGAATGATGAGCATCTCCGGGCACTCCAGTTTCATCCTTTTCCTCGTTAACTTCTTGGCCATTCTTCTTGATGAATTTATTCTTGTTCCGTTGCTTCTTGAAACCACCTTTCTTGGTCTTAAGTGATTTTGGAGTTTCAACAGGCTTTTTCTCGATCTCCTTACCTTGCCTTTTGCCAGGCACAACAATATATTTTGTGGTACCATTTGCACAACCTTCTGATTGGCCTGCAACTAATAAAGCCCGTGGATGATTCAATGTCCAACCTCAATACCCAAAGGATGAGAACGGTACAATTTCAAAAGTGAATAATCAGGACAAAATGAGCAAATGAAAAGAATACCTTGGATTGCAAGAAGAGCAGTTCGGGCAGCTTTTATCTCTGCCTCTTTCTTTGTCCGTGCTGTAGCACCAATGTATTGTATTCCACCAATCTCTACGGTGCATATGTATGGACCTTGTTTGTTGCAAGTATAAGATGGAATAGCATAATTCATCTTCTGAGCATACTCCTGAAGAAGATTCTTGCACAGACCAGTTTCTTGCTGGAAAGCAAGGTAAGATGTGTCAAGAAAGCACAGCAGGAAAGAGACTAGATTGTTATTATTCTAATTCAGTCATCCTCCTACGAATTAAGCACACTCAATCCTATAAAGCATGGTTTTAGACATGATATCAAAAATTTAGTACTTGTACTGTGAGGTATGCATTTTTCTCTCAAGGACGGAAAGGTCCCTATTGCGTGGTTCATGGTTCAGAAACCGAGGCAAAAGAAGTTGTGCATCTTCATTACTAACTGAATCCTACGTTTAGCAAAGATACTAGCAGAATGAGGAGCTTGGATAAATACGAACAATTTCCTTCAGAAATAAACACAAACAAATGAGAGTAAATGATATGTTAAATGTGGCAAAGTAATGAAATAAATAAGAGCTTTCTGATGCACCTTAAGATACTATGGCTAAAATTGTAGGCACTATTCAAAGACTAACTACAAGGAACACAAAAGATGGCATTCATATAGTCGAAACAATCTGTGCATCGTCACAACTGGACCATGAAGCATGTTTCTCATACTTAGGAATAAGGAAGCATGTAAATGCTGTAGGCAGCAGCACAAATGGTGATTTTTCCACTACATGATTGAAGAGGGCCAGATGGTTAGTTCTTCCCAAGCACCACCAAAGAATAGAAAGATAGATTGTCATCCACCCTCTTACTAGCTTCTACTCCCTCCGTTCCTAAATACTTGTCTTTCTAGGCATTTCAACAAGTGACTACATACGAAGCAAAATGAGTGAATCTACACTCTAAAATATGTCGACATACATCCATATGTAGTAGTCATTTGAAATGTCTAGAAAGACAAATATTTAGGAACGGAGGGAGTACATTAAACACAAAATTATTTCTAACCATATGCTACCCACAATATTCTTTCTAACCATTTCACATAAGCACAGCCAGACTTGAGAAAGAAAAAACAATCAACAACTTACGACTGCCGGGATGGTTGCATTGGTTGGTAACGCCACAGACTTGCCGATTTCCATGAGCGCAACTTCGGCGGCCGACTGCTCTGCAGCCTTGCGGCTGAAGAACCCGGGTAGCGAGTCGTACTTGACGTTGTTAATCACCACGCTGGACTTGAAGATTGGCTCATGGGAAGGCCCCTCCTTGAGGGTTTGGTACTCCGGCGTCATGAGGCCGGCTTTCTGCGCGTACTCCTGCAGCCTGCTCTTGAAGACGTAGCAATTCTCGACCCCTGCGCGAAAATCAAGCGCACCACGGCTCAGGAAACCACATCGTTGCAATGTTGGAGATGAAATTTGGGATTTTATCTCGGGGGAAATTCTATGCTAGCATCCTACAACAAGTTCTGATAAGACATGTAGTAGCAGCAAGTTGGGGCGCCCAAGAAACAAGATAACCTAGGATCCGGAGCCGACGCTCGAAAATAGCACAGCAGGGGAAGGACAGAAGGGGAGAGGGAGGGCCGGAGGGGGAGGGGAGGGAGAAGGGGATCTTGGGCGAACTTACTGATCCCGCCGCAGCCGCCGCCGTTGGGCGCGGGCGAAGTGTTGGCCTCCGGCGGTGTCGCCATACCGGCACCGTCCATGCCCACCGCGCCGCCGCTTTGGAGAATCAGAGAGGAGGGTTTTGTGCGGCCTCTTGTTGTGCCGGGGGTGAATGGCTCATGTGCATGTGTGTGCCTTTAGCACATAGTAACATACATGGCCAAAATATTCGCCTCTCGTTCGGTTGGTTCCCAAAAGAGAAAACTTAACCCTAAAAAAAGATTCTTTTAAGATAAAAAGGTTCAATGTACAAGGAATATATTTTATGAAGATAAGCAATTAAAATCCTAAGATTACTTGAGGGATTTCATACAAGCATGGATCTGCACATCCTCTCTGTCTTGACTTACGTTTTTCATGATTTGAGCAAGTTCCGAGTGTTCCCATTCTCGAACGGGTGCACATCAAGGACTTGCGGCAACTGCTCGCCCAATGATCTCAAGTCCATCATCACATTGGGTCTTTGGGAGCTGTGGAAATATAGAAATGATGTGGTTTTTGAAGGAGCTACCACCTCCACTCGAGAGGTACTTCTGAGCATCAGTCGTGAAGGAAGAACTTGGAAGACGGATGGGCTTCTCACAAGGGACCTCGATTCTTTTTTTGGTATGCTATCAAGGCGGGCAAGTGGCGAGTAGTAAGCTAGGTTATCTAGGTGAAGACTGCCACGGCAGGGTTGTAACTATAAGCGGTGAGATGTAAGTTTCAAACGATGCAAGCCGCGGTGGAGGATCTCTTCACCCACTTCTTCTATTAATGGATGATATGTACACTTGTGCAAATTCTAGAAAAAAATGTGCTCCCATTCGATCTTGTTACTTTTGAAGGTTGGAGACTCCTAGGCGGTAGAAGTTTTGGTGAGGAATTGATTTGTGATTTACCCTCCAATAGTTTGTGAAGGTTTGGAGCTGCCTCAAAGTCTACCACTAATGGTTGGAAATCGCCTTCGCAATAACATCCATCCCTCCAACGACGATTAGCTTCGCTCCAAGGAAGTGAACATCGAACATCTTCGCCTCCGGTGAAGATACAATACACAAGGGGTGGCCATTCGACCGGGAAGCACGGTGTTGGGCCGGCCTGAGGGCCCAGGAGGCTTGCCGGCAGACTGGCTCTAGAAAGCAGTTGAGGGGCTCGACTCAGAATAGGAGCGTCATCTTAGCGTGTGTCAGAGCTAGATCCGACAGATCCCTCAGTAGGGTCAAGGGCGGACCCATGTTGCGCCGAGTGGGCGCCTAGGCCCAAACTCATTTTTTTAGCTTTGAAGCCCATTGAGGGAGTCCTGGATTAGGGGGTGTTCGGGTAGCCGGACTATACCTTCAGCCGGACTCCTGGACTATGAAGATACAAGATTGAAGACTTCGTCCCGTGTCCGGATGGGACTTTCCTTGGCGTGGAAGGCAAGCTTGGCGATGCGGATATTCAAGATCTCCTACCATTGTAACCGACTTTATGTAACCCTAACCCTATCAGGTGTCTATATAAACCGGAGGGTTGTAGTCCGTAGGCGATCAACTCCATACACAACAATCATACCATAGGCTAGCTTCTCGGGTTTAGCCTCCTTGGTCTCGTGGTAGATCTACTCTTGTACTACCCACATCATCAATATTAATCAAGCAGGAGTAGGGTATTACCTCCATTGAGAGGGCCCGAACCTGGGTAAAACAAAACGTC
The DNA here is from genome assembly GCF_003073215.2 of Triticum urartu. Taxonomy (NCBI): domain Eukaryota; kingdom Viridiplantae; phylum Streptophyta; class Magnoliopsida; order Poales; family Poaceae; genus Triticum; species Triticum urartu. The sequence goes on from NC_053024.1 coordinate 422,552,547, forward strand.
CCCTGCCTCCTATTACCATCCGCCTTAGACGCACAGTTCGGGACCCCCTACCCGAGATCCGCCGATTTTTACACTGACATTGGTCCTTCCATTGAGAGTTCCTCTGTGTCGTCGCCTTTAGGCCCGATGGCTCCTTTGATCATCAACAACGATACGGTCCAGGGTGAGACTTGCCTCCCCGGACAGATCTTCATATTCGGCGGCTTCGCACTGCGGGCCAATTTTCTTGGCCATCTGGAGCAGATCGAAAGCTACGCCCCTGGCCATCAGGTCAGATTTGGAAACTTGAACTACCCGGCCGACATCCGCGGAGACTCGATCTTCGACGGATTCGAGCCCACGCCAGACGCGTCGCACAGTCGCAACGAGCATGACATAATTCTGCCGTCGGACAGGGTTTGGGAGATCGCATCCACAACTACTCCGACCGTTAGCCCGGAGCAAATCGCGCCATCCGAGAGCGGAGGGATAGACCCCGCCATGGAGGCCGCACTCTCAGTGGCGATAGAGCCAGATACTGACTTCACCCCTTACGAGAGCCGTGTCGCCGAACCAAGGGATTCATCTACGGCCACAAACTCTAAGCCGCTCACATCCGTGCCCGTGGAATCCGACTGGGCGCCTATCATGGATTTCACCTCCGTGGATATCTTTCAGCACTCACCTTTCGGAGATGTGCTAAATTCATTAAGGTCTCTCTCCTTGTCAGGAGAACCTTGGCTGGACTATGTCCGGCTAGAATGGGATGTGGATGACGAAGAAATTCGCTGCCCACCCACCACCCACTTAGTAGCCACTGTCGATATGCTCGACTTCGAATCCGAAGACATCGACGGTATGGATGACGATGCCGGAGACAAACAGGAACCACCGCCCATAGGACGCCGGACCACCACTTCATCACATGACGTATACATGGTGGATACACCCAGAGAGGGCAATGGCGAAGAGACAGTGGGGGATGCACCCTCCAAGCAACCCAAGCGCCGACGTCAGCGGCGCCGCTCTAAGTCCCGCCATAGCAGAAACACCGATAACAGCGCAAGAGGGAATAATAGTCCACTCGACTCTGGAAGAAACGACAACTGCACCACCCCGGTTGCAGAAAACGATCAAGATGCAAATTGCAAACATAGTACGGATCCGACATCCGAACACGATGACGCCAAGGATAAGCCTCATCAAACCCCGTCTGGGGAAGAAAGCAGTCCGGACGAAGATGCATGCATCATCCCGAAAACACACTTGGAGTAAGAGAACCTCCGTAGAAGGCTTATTGCCACAGCGAGGAGCCTGAAGAAACAGAAGCAAAGGCTCAAGGTCGCACAAGATACGCTCAACAGCAAGTGGAACAAAGTAACAAAGTATGGTGGAAGTTACCATAAAAATAGCTATCCAAAGCACAAGCTATTACCGGAATTCGACGATGAGGCCTTAGAGCCCATACGGCCGAAAAGTGATACGGCCAACCAGCCGGATCCACCACCCTCCGAACGCGATAGAGCGGCTAACAAAGTCGCGCATAAGTCAACACACGATATACGTGAGAACTTGCATCAAAAATCCGGCGCGACCAAATCTATCTATGGATCTAGGAAGCGCGCTACGGTACACAACCAACATCGAATACTACAACCGTCCGAACACCATGGCGCATCCCAATACAGGGGCGCCGCACACCCCTTATGTTTCACTAATGAGGTGCTGGATCACGAATTCCCAGAGGGATTCAAACCGGTGAACATAGAGGCGTATGACAGAACCACAGACCCTGGAGTCTTGATAGAGGACTTCATCCTCCATATTCATATGGCTCGTGGAGACGATCTCCGTGCCATTAAATACTTGCCCCTCAATCTTAAAGGGTCAGCTCGGCACTGGCTAAAAAGCCTCCCCGAAAACTCAATCGGAAGTTGGTAGGAGCTCGAGGACGCTTTTCGGGCCAATTTTCAAGGGACTTATGTCCGACCTCCGGATGCAGATGATTTAAGTCATATAATCCAACAGTCTGGAGAGTCTGCCTGAAAACTTTGGAATAGGTTCCTCACCAAGAAGAACCAAATTGTCGACTGTCCGGACGCCGAAGCCTTACACTACAAAAAAATACACTTATGTGATGATACGTGTTTGTCATAGTAGGTCGCGTTTTTTGTCATGCATGTACATCCATGACAAATTTATGACAGAATCAAGATAGTCATACCTGTGCTGTCGTAGAAGTGTTCCATGACATTACCAAAATTATCATCACGAAAGTGTCCACTTCCATGACAATAAATGGTGCGTCACAGAAGTGCTTTCGTCAAGGATGACCGACACATGGCATCCACCGTAATGGAACGTCGTTAAGCTATCGGGTCGGGTTTTGGATCCGATAACCCGTTAACAGCCCTGACCAATGGGGATTTTCCACGTGTAAAATCATCATTGGATGGAGGAAACATGTGTCGGCTCATCGTCGGGACAGATGTCATCCACTCATTGGACAGAAGGCGCCTATGATACGTTGACACATGGCACGACCCAACAGAGGCCCATTCCTGTGAAAAGGCCGGCCCGTTTGACTTGGTCAAAAGGTGGCGGGCCGGCCCATGGAAAGCCTGTTAACGGCGTGTTCGCATATAGCCCATTTATAGCCCGCTAACCCAAGGCCCGTTACGAGCAGCTTTCAGGCATAACGTCCGAGACGAATGGCTCGCCAGACACCTCGGCCAAGAAAAGCCAAGAACAATGGCCGCACTAACAAGCCTCATGACCCGCTTTTGTGCAGGGGAGGACAGCTGGTTGGCAAGGTGCAGCCCCAGCGACCAAGTACATCCGAAAACTAGGGATGGAACGGAAAACCGCGACGCCAACAAGGACCGTCGCTGGACTAAGGACAAAAGTCCGAAAGCACGGCAGTCAATGCCGGATTTCAAAGGCTCACGACAAAATCAGGAAAATTGCCCCCCGATACAGGGGACGAATCCATCCAACCTAATAAAGTCCTGGACAAGATATGTCAGATACACAATACTCCCGGGAAGCCTGCTAACCATACCCACAGAGACTGTTTGGTTTTCAAACAATCCGGTAGACTCAATGCCGAACACAAGGGGCTCGACACACCAAGCGAAGACGAGGACGAACCCCAAAAGCAGAGCACCAGGAAACAAAAGAACTTCCCACAAGAAGTAAAAACAGTGAACTCACTTCACATAACAAAACATGCGGCGCCCGTAAAGGTACGCACCACACGGCCCATCCCCAAAGGGTCCGCCACTGGTTTGTCAAAACCGATCATCTTCGATCAGCTGGATTATTCTAGGAATATCAAGAATGTAGGCTGGACTGCCTTGATACTCGATCCAATAATTGGCGGACTCCAGTTTTCAAATGTCCTTATGGACGGCGGCAGTGGACTAAACCTGATATATCAGGATACAATCCAGCACATGGGATAAACCCAGCAAGAATCCGCCGCAGCCAAAACCTCCTTTCAAGGGTTAATACCTGGTCCGGACACCCATTGTATGGGTTTTCCGCTCAAGTCATATTCGGCTCGGCCGATAACCTCCGCCGTGAAAGCTGACCTTCCATATCGTCCCGTTCTCAAGTCGCTATCAAGCACTACTGGGACGCGAAGCTTTCGCTCGCTTTAACGCAATACCGCATTATGCATGTCTTACGCTTAAGATGCCCGGTCCACGAGGCATCATCTCTTTGAAGGGGAAGCACTAAAGTGCGCCTCCCCAAGCGAGGACTGTGCGGCCGCTTTGACAGCCCAACAGCAAAACGGCCTCACCGGCCAAAAAAAACTTCGAAATAGGTCATTCAAGACCACGAATGCGGATAGACGAGTTCAGTGCAAAATCATCATTGATGCAGGCCTAGAAGCCATATACCCCCGCACTAGGGGCTCCACGCATATAAAATAAGAGACAATAAAGCTCAATCTTATATATCTTACTTTATACTTTGCTTATTTTAAACCTTTTTCGGCACGACCCATTTTCAACTCAGTTTCCTCTCTTTTACAGATGAACGTCGTGCGGCGCCCGTCCAGGATACGGCACAACGGAGACACAGGCGCAGACGTGCAGTAGGGACCCGTCCTAAAGGATTCTTTTTAGATTAAGACCCTGCGTAAACCTTTTTTACTGTCTCTTGTTGCTACACATCCCCTGGTTTTTTTCTGATATAACCAAGGAGGAGGCTGGCGTCTTGGCATGTGGCCACGTCAGAATTTTTGCACGTACCTGGACACTAGGGGCTTTTTTAATAAAGAGTGTTGTTTCGCCCGCACTCATAAAGACCGAACACCTTAGGGAGTGTTCGGCGTCGCGAGTTTTGGCATTATATGCATCAGCTCCGAATCATGTCTTTGGTCAAATGTTGGGTTGCCCGGCTCCTGAGTTCGGCTACCTTACGTTCCGCTCTATCGGCTAAGGTAGCACCAGGAGAACTACTGCGATTGTGCCCCCGGTTCGGCCGGGCGAGCACCTCAGTAGAGAAAGCCGAAAACTGACTGTCATGATGTAGCGTGAGACTGGTCAGCCACTCGATGACCTATCGGAATCTATCGGATTCCTCCGCTTTAACGAAGAGGCCGCTTCCCGGTCAGGCACACGCGCCCCGAATTCGGACGAGCGCAGTTGCCACCAAGGAGCTACCTAAAGAGTCTCATTGTCAAACACCTATGGCTAAGTGAAAGTGTTAAAGCATTATAGTCCAGTTGCCTGGCCCGCTGCGCTATCACCTCCTTGTTAGGACCAAGACGTTGGGTTAAGTGTGAAAATGCGTCTTCTGCGAGCACCCCCGCACTATGTGCGTGGGGGCTGAAGCCAACGACTGCCATCTTTCAGATTCTATATATATATATATTTGGAAATATGCCCTAGAGGCAATAATAAATTAGTTATTATTATATTTCCTTATTCATGATAATCGTTTATTATCCATGCTAGAATTGTATTGATAGGAAACTCAGATACATGTGTGGATACATAGACAACACCATGTCCCTAGTAAACCTCTAGTTGACTAGCTCGTTGATCAATAGATGGTTACGGTTTCCTGACCATGGACATTGGATGTCGTTGATAACGGGATCACATCATTAGGAGAATGATGTGATGGACAAGACCCAATCCTAAGCCTAGCACAAGATCATGTAGTTCGTATGCTAAAGCTTTTCTAATGTCAAGTATCATTTCCTTAGACCATGAGATTGTGCAACTCCCGGATACCGTAGGAATACTTTGGGTGTGCCAAACGTCACAACGTAACTGGGTGGCTATAAAGGTACACTACAGGTATCTCTGAAAGTGTCTGTTGGGTTGGCACGAATCGAGACTGGGATTTGTCACTCCGTGTGACGGAGAGGTATCTCTGGGCCCACTCGGTAGGACATCATCATAATGTGCACAATGTGATCAAGGAGTTGATCACGGGATGATGTGTTACGGAACGAGTAAAGAGACTTGCCGGTAACGAGATTGAACAAGGTATCGGGATACCGACGATCGAATCTCGGGCAAGTATCGTACCGCTAGACAAAGGGAATTGTATACGGGATTGATTAAGTCCTTGACATCGTGGTTCATCCGATGAGATCATCGTGGAACATGTGGGAGCCAACATGTGTATCCAGATCCCGCTGTTGGTTATTGACCGGAGAGTCGTCTCGGTCATGTCTACGTGTCTCCCGAACCCGTAGGGTCTACACACTTAAGGTTCGGTGACGCTAGGGTTATAGAGATATTAGTATGCGGTAACCCGAAAGTTGTTCGGAGTCCCGGATGAGATCCCGGACATCACGAGGAGTTCCGTAATGGTCCGGAGGTAAAGATTTATATATGGGAAGTCTTGTTTTGGTCGCCGGAAAGGTTTCGCGCATTATCGATATTGTACCGGGAGTGCCGAAAGGGGTCCGGGGGTCCACCAAGGGGGTCCACCTGCCCCGGGGGGCCACATGGGCTGTAGGGGTGTGCGCTTTGGCCTATATGGGCCAAGGGCACCAGCCCCAAGAGGCCCATGCACCAAGAGATAAGGGAAAGGAAGAGTCCTAAAGGGGGAAGGCACCTCCTAGGTGCCTTGGGGAGGATGGACTCCTCCCTGGCCGCACCCTTCCTTGGAGGAAGGGCCAAGGCTACGCCCCCCCCCCTCTCCCTTGGCCCTATATATAGTGGGGGGAAGGGAGGGCAGCCTAACCTAAGCCCTGGCGCCTCCCTCTCCCTCCCATGACACATCTCCTTCCTCCCGCAGCGCTTGGCGAAGCCCTGTTGGAATCCCGCTACTTCCACCACCATGCCGTCGTGCTGATGGATCTCCATCAAACTCTCCTCCCCCCTTGCTGGATCAAGAAGGAGGAGACGTTGCTGCTCCGTACGTGTGTTGAACGCGGAGGTGCCGTCCGTTCGGCGCTAGGATCATCGGTGATTTGGATCACGACGAGTACGACTCCATCAACCCCGTTCTCTTGAACGCTTCCGCGCGCGATCTACAAGAGTATGTAGATCCACTCCTCCCTCGTTGCTAGATGACTCCATAGATAGATCTTGGTGACACGTAGGAAAATTTTGAATTTATGCTACGTTCCCCAACAGTGTGTTCCTGACCTAAGTGTTCTCAAGAGTGTTGTATTAGGAGATAGACAATATAACTTGGGGGCCATTGTTGCATGTAGGTTGCATAATAATAGTATTAATGGAGATTTATTCAGTGGAATTTATGCAACCCGTTTAGCTGATTTTCTTGAGATACCCATATGCGGAGATGATATTGAGTTGCCTCCTGCTTATTTAGATTATAATGCCATGGTTCATCATCAGTTTTTTGAGAGGAACGATCAGTTCCTCCAGTACCGACTAATCTTTGACAGACGACGTACCTATCACGTCACTCTCCCTACTCCTACTTTCTTTGACTTTTAGGAAAAAAGGATATATGTTATAACCAGGGAGGAGGCGAGCGAGTACGAGAGGAGGACGGAGGCAACCCGCCTCCAAGTTGCAACCCTTCAGGCAGTAGCTGATGCATCTCAGTGCGACCCCAGCTTCAACTTCGGATATCCACCAGGCCATCCATGGGCATAGACCAACTTAGGCCAAAAGCCTAAGCTTGGGGGAGTACGTATTTCTCACCGACATTACATTCATGTTCACACACTCATGCTAGTTGTTGGTGCTCATACTTTTTCATTATATCATCCATGCTAGTTTAATTTCTTTTTAAGCTTTCTTCTTGTGTGTTTGAAAAACCTTAAGAAAAACCAAAAAATTAGTTGTAGCTTTCAGGTAGTTTACTTTCTATGCTTGTAGTAGTAGTAATTAAAAAGAAAACCCAAAAATATTTCTCGGTCTTCTTTTACTTGTTGGGAGCTTTCCCGTGTAAATAGTTTTGTTTTATTTCTTTTCTTTGGGGGTCGAGAGGAAAAGACCATAATGAAAATGTTGAGTGGCTCTTATATACATTATTGTTGATCTAACAAAGAGCCCATATTACCTTGTCTTCTCCCTTGAATTGAATGCTTGCAGATCCTAGCTTAGTCCAATGCACGTGCACTCTTATTATTATTCACACCATTCGGTCGTGCAAGTGAAAGGCAATAATGATGATATATGATGAACTAACCGATATGAGAAAAGCTGGTATGAACTCGACCTCTCTTGTTTTTGTAAATATGATTAGTTCATCGTTCCTGATTCAGCCTATTATGAATGAAACATGTTTGCAATGACAATTAGAGATTATAGTTGCTTATGCCATGCTTAATTTGCTAGGAGTTTACAATGGTTTACCTTGCGTGCCAACATGCTATTAAAATGGTTGTGATGTGGTATGATAGGGTGGTATCCTCCTTTGAACGATTCGAGTGGCTTGACTTGGCACATGTTCATGCATGTAGTTGAAACAAAATCAACATAGCCTCTATGATATCTATGTTCATGGTGAATTATATCCTACTCATGCTTGCATTCGGTGTTGATTAATTTTAATGCATGCTCATGACTATTGTCGCTCTCTAGCTGGTGGCTTCCCAGTC